>NC_056741.1:1273797335-1273812335 GCF_019279795.1 Protopterus annectens | reverse complement strand
GAGTTATGGTCAGCTACCCAGACCACCTTTAATACAATAGAAAACTGGCTTTCCGAATATCATCTGATCCTAAATCCCAAAAAAAACTAAAATGCTGTTATTTTCACCAACACATAGGTCTACCGCTTTCACCTTTACCATAAAATCAAATGATGGCACAATAATCTCCCCTGACCCATCTACAAATCAATTAGGTGTCATCATAGACAGTAATCTCAAATTTGACCTACATGTTAACCAAACTATTAAAACCATCAATAAAAAACTAGGGTCACTTTACAGAATAAAAGCCTTCCTAACCCCTCCAGCTAAAATTGCCATAGCTCGCTCTCACCTTCTTTCAACCCTTCTGTATGCATCCCCTCTACTCTCGAATTTGAACAAGACTGTCCTTAACAAACTCTCAATTTGCTACAACCACATTGCCAGGTTTGCCACTGGGCTGCCTTTTAGGATACATCATTGCATCAATCTAAATCAGCTTGGTTGGCTTGAACTACCTAGCCTAATCCAGTATAACCAACTGATTATGGCCTATAAAATCCTCTATAATCCGGACAATACTCCTGCACTTAAAAATATTATCACCCCTATAACAATCCTAGACCGCTTGATCCTCTAACAAACTACTAATTCAGACTAGCAAAATTAATAACACAGCCGGTGATTCTCTCTTTGCAAACTCTGTAAGTAGATCCTGGAACTCTCTTCCAGCTGATATTACCTTCCTTTCCACCTTAGGTCAATTTAAAACTAGACTCAAACAACATTTGTCACTTAACTGGCTATGTCAATGTATCAAGCCTGGCTAACTCGAATGTGTAAAAATCTGTTAACCAGTTTACTGTGTAATTTAATTTAATCCTGACTTGTGCTCAGGACTAACTTTAACCTGTGGAACTTGTTTAACTTGCTTACTTATGTAATCTCTGTAAATTATCAGTTTGTAATATGTAATGCTGGTATTATGTAATGCTGTATCTGCTTACCCTTGGAGCTTTTCTCCCCGGGCCTGCGCTGAAAATGGACATGCATCCAGTCGGACTATCCCAGTCAACAAATGTAAAATAAAATAAAATAAATAAATAAAGTGTTTGGAAAAACTACAAAGGAAGGCTGGATAGCTTGGTACTCTACTCCACTGATGAAAGATAAGGTGTGACAGACAACATATGATCTAGCCCCAAAAATTTTAAATGACAATTGTGATGCTAAAGTTCAGGAGGAAGGATGAGGAGGTTGAAAAGGATAAGTGCTACACATAAAATGCACAGACTACAGTCTTGACCTGTGGAAGCATATTTCACAGGTAGATTGATATTTATAATGGAATTGCAAAATGGGCTGTGGAATGTGGTTCTGCAGGCATAAAAGAAGGCATAGGGACATATGGAAATATGAAGCTGGTGGAATCAGAGTGGCAGCAGTGAACTGCTAGCAGAAAACTATGGGTTGAGTAGTTTGATAACACTGTCTCCTGCTGGGAGTGTTGATACTGTATAATGTAATGAGAATCTTAATACATTTCCGTTGATGCTTTGTGTTTTGTAATATGTACTGTTAATTACTCTCTAGAATGTCACTGTATGCCTAGGATCTTTGGTAGCCATCTTTTTCAGAACTACTGCTTGTGGGTTTATGATTTCTTAAACCTTTTACCCAATTTGATCCTTGTTTGTCACCTCCACTAACAAAAATAACTAACAGTACAGGCCTTAGCTAATAAAATATGCTACTTCATCAACTATTCCCCTCATCTTCAATACAATTATCTTACTTTAGCGACATCAAACTGGGTCTAAGTGCAAGCCAGATCCAACCTATTTCTGGGCTGCCAATTCCTCATATTACTCCACCAACATACCCCTTTTCCACTTACAATAAAGATCTCACTGTCCAGACTACAACCCCAGAATTCAGGGTACAGTAGGCCTGCTCTCCAAACCCCCTATACAATCTATACATCTGTGACTCTAGTTTCTCTGCAATCCCTTCCTCACAGAACATAGTAACTACACTACATTCAGGCCCCATCTGTGTGTGTGTGTGTGTGTGTGTGTGTGTGTGTGTGTGTGTGTGTGTGTGTGTGTGTGTGTGTGTGTGTGTGTGTGTTGGAGCAATACCAGTTCCAGAATGCAGGATATATCACTTAATCAGCATTACTCTGCACTAGGTTAATTCAGTTGCATGCCACCCTGTTTATGTCACTACTCTGTTACCACTGTCTGTCTACTTCCTGTAAGCACATACCTAGTTTCTCTTTCTGCTTGCCCACTGTAATCTTACATTTAGCTTTCTCAGTCCATTTGTCTCCTTGGACTCTCTTTACAATTACTTATCTCTTGCTTTTCCCACCAGTCGTCTGTGTTAACCCTATAATATGTAAGGCTAAGCCTTCTGCTCACTCTTTTCTTGCTACTCCTCCAATTGCACTTTTCTGCTTGTAAATTGTACATAGCATCTCTTTCTTTTCTGACCAGTTTGTATTACCTTTGTGTGCCATTGTTTGTATTTGTTTCATTTTTGTTGTTACTATTTTGAATGTAACCTGAGCTGAGCCTGCAAATGGTCATTCTTTGATCAGTACTCTGTCCAGGTAACCAAAATGTAAATAAAGAAATGCTTTCCCCTTTGAGACAGAGTAGTTATGCTGGTCACAAAGCAGTGAGTCGTTTCATGAGCTCTGCCATACGTCTGATTTCTGGAAAGGGTAGGATGTATTGCTTCTTAAGGTGCCTGTTCCAGCTTGACAAATAGTGCTGCTGATTGCACTAACAAACAATGTTACTATGCAGTCGTGTTCAAAGCTAAAGTTATCAGACTTAAGTAATGTGAAGCTCTAACGGCTTTTCTGCAGTGTAATATAGCTGTGCTGTAAATTAGAATCTGTCCATGTGACCACTGTCCTTTTAAGTAATCCGTTCCTAAAATAATTCATTCTTGGGTTTGATGATTTTTTTTCCTTTGAAGTCTAATTACAGCATATATATTCTGAACCAGCAGGGGAAGTATTTCTTGCAAACATTTTCTGCAGCCTTTTATGAAAATACTGTATATTAATTCAATGCCACTGTCTTGAAAAGTAAACTATGTGTATTTCAGAATAAAACAAAGATGCCTGGAAACCAAAGAAATCAGTGAAAAGGCAGATCAATATTTAGCCTACAGGTCAAAGCATAGCAAAATCCAAATAAACAATTTATTAAGAAATGAAATCAACCCTTACTCCAGAATTATTAATTTACAAGAGTTTTATGAACATTCATATAATTCCATACTCCAGACCAATTTTGAAAATTCCTTAGAGAAGAAATGGCACATATATTTTGAGTGTGGTTGTATATAAAGTAGATCAACCTGTCAATCTGCAGAAAGTCACAAAAATTGTATCCAAATAGGTTTTTGGAAAATCCCCTGGTCCAGATGGCAATCCTTTTGAATTCAGAACCATATTAATTGGCTAATTAATAAGACTTATACTAGACATTTTAATTAACTTAAAATAAAATATGCTACCCAATACTACGGAGATGTATTGAAAAAAATGTTGTGTTGCCTTTTAATGGACCAAATCAATGTAATAAAAGAAAAAAAAGTTGTCTTGAAGTAAACTATTCATATTAGGCGAGAATCGGTCCAGTAAAATATTTAAGATCCAAAAGTCTTGATGTTCTGTTACTGTGGCCAGCATGA
Source organism: Protopterus annectens (assembly GCF_019279795.1). Taxonomy (NCBI): domain Eukaryota; kingdom Metazoa; phylum Chordata; order Ceratodontiformes; family Protopteridae; genus Protopterus; species Protopterus annectens. The sequence goes on along the minus strand of NC_056741.1, from coordinate 1,273,808,642 downwards.
CACTTTTAGCTTTACTTAGATACTTAAATTCAGATGATTTATATAGCACTGTCATTATGGAACTATATTATTTACTAAAGTATGAATATAGCTGTCTTGGTAAAGTCTTAGCATAAAAGATTTTAGGAATCTGGGGAAAACCTTGTAAGGTCAGGTAAACATGTCTGGTTTGGATGGTTAGGTGTGAGGTTTGATTTTGTTAAATGATTTTAACGATCCTGCAGTAACCAAGTGGGGATTGACAGACCAAACTATAAAACTATCAGCTATGAAATATTCTATATCAGTAAAAATAAAAGGAAACTGATGGATAGAAAGCTGCACACAACAGAAAAGCAAATGTCTGAGCAATGTTTTCTATAAACACAGCAGTCAGTACAGGAAGTTTAAAAGATTTGTCATCTTTGTGTGGGAAAAGATTAGTCACTGAGAAGAGGGGGTGATGTTAATGATTTAGAGAGGAAATAATTAATTTGACAGTTTCAATTCAAGGCTTTCATATACTCAGTTTGATAATGCGAATATAATTTACTTTTTAAAACTAAAACTCCTTCAATATTGAAAGGGAAGGATTTTTGATTTTTAAGATGCTTGATTGGTTGACTGTGGTGATTTAATGAATTGTGGTAGTTTTTTATCTAAACTAGCTTTAATGGCTAATAATCTGAAGTTTACATGTTCCAGACTGAATGAAAATGTTTATTTTGTTTAGTAGTTAATAAATGCCATCCTTAGCATAGGCTCCATCATGTACACGTTTTTACATTTGGCTTGTATCTTCTACAGATTTGAATATTTGGAGTTGCATCTTTTAAAATACTAAGTCAGAAAAAATGTATCCATTTTTTCCACCTGACCCTGCACCAGGCCAGCTGACCCATCCAGCTCTGTACCATGGTGGTGAGGTGACCTACCCAGCCCAGCACCAGGCCAGCTGACCCATCCAGCCCTGCACCAGGCAAGGGGCTTACACAGCCCTGTACCAGGGCAGCTGACCTAACCAGCTCTACACCAGGCTGGTGTGACCGTCTGACATCACTTCTCTCCCCATTGCTTCTTTTTGACCAACTCATTCTCACATAATGAGACAGAGTCAGATAGATAAGGTTTGACATTACCACACTGACTGTGAGTATACAATGGCCCCCAAATGACTAGGTTATCTTTGGCTTAATACCCAAGGCTGCACAGTTGTAAGATGGCCACCTCCATTACTTGTAGCTTCCCTAAGCAGTTCCTCTGGTTTTCACTAAGTTGTTTTTGTGGATGAATGGGAAAACAATTTTCTCAGCTACTTCCCTAAGAAAGACAGACTGCTGTAACCAATAATTTCCTCCATATACATCGATAATTGTGAGGTACTTCAGTTGCTGTTTGAACATGTATCACCAGTAATGTAGGGCGTACTGTAGTACACAGTATGTGACAACTGCAGTGGTGACATCAAAAATGCACTCTTCCAGTTAGGAAGCTTCAAGGGAAATCCCCCTTTACCTCAAGGGTATAATAAGTTTGGAGCTGATTATGAAAAGGCCCTTCCCCCCATGAGGGAGTAGAGAGATGCTTTGTCATCACCATGCAACTGCTGGATTAAAATTCCACTTTAGATTTTTTTTCAAATTTACACTTAGACACCATCTACAAACAGTTTTTAAACTTTCTTCTCTGAGGATTTAGCATGGGACCACTGTTGGAGGCACTTCCTCTTTTTAAAGGGATGAATTTATGCATATACCAGATCAAATATAGCATGTATTGAATTTATTAGTTCTATCACTTATAAGTCACAGGAGAATTTGATTACTTGGTGGCACAGTGGTATTTAATTTCAACTGCCACATCATTTCATGTTACCATGCCACCAGGACTCAGTGATTCCATTTCAATTGTTAGTGAATTGATAACAGAGCAACAAGAGTGTAAACAACTTTTTCCACTTTTTCCAGAGTATGCCTTATTGTTTTTATTTGTCAACTTTTCCTTTTCCAGCACAGGATTGGTCTTTGTAGTTCTAGTAATTCATTAAACAGCATGTATGGCTGTATTTGCATAATTATTCAAGAGGTATGGAGTTTGATTTTCAATTTTCATTGGATGCTTTAGTAAGGTACCAACCTGATTGGAAGTTATTCATGTTCCTTGTTTCACTATTGGACAAAATTGAAGGGGTGTGTGTGTGTGCTTATGTGTTTTTATTCACGTTTGCCTACTACAATTTATTCAATGGTTCGGAGAATGTCAGCAGATGATGAAAGCACTTAACAGTAGTTTTTAACTTTGGCAATAAAGGTTTGTTGTGAGTTTTCGGGTACCTGGTCATTTTTACTATTACTGGAGTTCTTTGGTACCAGTTCCTGAGTTCTGCTTGTTTTTTTTTTTTGTAATTCCATTGTGTTCAATCAGGGCTTGCATTTGGCAAAAACCAAGGGGAGGGAAATATATAAATCCTGTACTCTTGGGACTTATAGAAGACAGGTGCAACTGCCCCTGAAATCACTATAAAGACAATAAAACTTGCCTTATCTGATACAGTAGTAGTAGTTAAGTAAATTATCATTATTATATATTTGCTGTACAGGTATATTTCTGGGGTAGTTGGTGGCAACAGCAGGGGGTAGAGCAAAGGAAGATAATCAGTGGAAATGTATAAATCCAGATATCTAAATGGGCTAACACGAAGCCAGGAGCAAACTCAAAGGTATGCAATGCATTTTCCTTTTCTTTTTCAAATAGCATTGATTTAAAACTTTATCTCAGATTAAATCTTAGCATGAGAGCAAGCAGAATTTTTATTCTGAGCATAGTTTAAGTTGTGGCAGGCTGTTACTGAGATTGTAAATAAGTGCCCTGTGTATTTCTTGCACCTTTTAGTCAGTATTTTTATAAGGAGCTATGTAAACAGGTTTCCTTAAGACACTATAAATAATTAAAATGAATATATACATTAGATACAGTTTTGCAATTATTTATTAAATTCAATGATATTTAAATTGGAATTAAAATCCACATCAAGTAACATTAATTTGATATAAAAAAACAGGATCTCAAAGCATATGAGCGGGTAAAACAAATGTTGCCTAGAGGATTGTAACATAATTATTAGGATCTATAAAGGTCCTACTAGGATAGAGCCACCTGATGTGATTGATGACATTGTCTTATAAGCTTTGTAGTTTATGTCCCAGTTTATGCAGGCTGAAAAAGTTTAGAAATATTACATTTCAATGATTATCTAAAGTAGCAACTATTGCTCTTCCAGGCTAAGTCAAATGTCAATAGCACATGAAGTTTAATTAATAACACATTTGTAACATTTTGTGCAAGTTGAAAACTATGGAGAATTACTCCAGATGATCCAAGAAACAAAGCATTAACAGTCCAACCTTAAGGATGCAAAAGAATTTGCTGGTGTTGGTATGTCTGGGCTAGAATAAAATGCTTAATTTGCATAATATTTTTTTGATTTTAAATAGAAGTTTATTAGAGCAGGCACTGGTTTCCTTCATGATTATTCATTTTCATTTATGTATTGCTAATTTTGTGATTTCATTCACATTAAATGAGTGGATGATACAGTACTGCTGCCTGCATAATGAGGTGGTTCTGAGATGTGCATGATTGCGATATACAAGTGTGATACATCTGTTTTTGCTTGTGGTTAACTTACTGGATGCTGTAATCTTGCTGTATCTGTGGTATAAGCATACACAGACTTATAAATATATGGGTCTACCTTGTCTTATTGAAGTTTCAAAACTTTGAAACCCATAATGCCGAGACCATATGATGGAAATTCTGAAACTTTGAACACTTTGAATTGAGATTGCTGTACAGCACGGAACTGGAGATTTACCATTTTTCTCACTGTAGTGTGATCTCAGAGTTGGTATATTTAAGTAGCAGGGGGTGTGGGGGGTGCAGAGGGGCTTGCCCCCTGCAAAAACGTAAAGGTTATTTTTTTGCTTTTGTTTAGCATTTTTGTTGCATTTTCGAAGTTTCAAAACTTCGATCATATGGTCTTGAGGCCATATGGATTTCAAAGTTTTGAAACTTTGATAAAACAACATAGACCCAAATATATATATATATATATATATATATATATATATATATATATATATATGTACCACTCTGATTTCTGTGATGTTCCTTAAGCCATTTTGGTGCCTCGCTGTCATTGGTGGACTGATGCATGCTTTAGCTCAGACTTTGTATGAATGTATGTGCAGTGCATTACTTACGGAATGTTTCTTAGATTTTGAATGGCTTTGTTACATAACATGGGTATGTAGTTAGAAGTTTCCTGCTATGATCTCTGCAATAATCTGCATCAGAACTGATATTGTAAGAAAGAAGAACATGAGAAGATCATGACACAAGCAGCATAGTGTGGAGACTATAAAGTGTATATTGCTGGAATAAACAAAGGGATGCTATTGTGAACATGTGAAAACAGAAGACAGCTTCTTCTACATTTGAGGGTGCAGGGCTATTGCCCCCTGCAGATAAAGTTATTAGAATAAAATCATAATGGCGGTACATGGTGCTTCCACCATAAATAGATGAAAGCAAATACATAGAGGATTAGAATCCTGGGACTGTATTCTCCAAAAACATGTTACCTAAAAGCAGTTTTAAGTGTTTTTGCTGGGGTTCAATCTCTCCCCCCCTGAACTTATATATATACCAACTCCAAGGTTGCACTTGCTTGGAGAACAGGGAAACTACCCCCAAAAGGGAATTACTTTTTGCACAACTCGCTGACTGCGACTTCCTCTGAAGGAAGTCCGATCATCAGCGAATTGAAGCTCAGGCAGTCTAAGCTTAAGAGGTCAAGCTTTATCTACCAGCAGAATAACCATAAATGGCAACATGAGAGATAAAACTATTCAAAAATCAAAATCCACACTAGACCATTTAAAGAAGTGTGTGAACATTTTAACTTGATTATATTTAGCACTTTCATCTCAAATATTTATCACACTTCTTCAGAATGAAAATGTTCACAGTACCTCCCATTTAAATAGTTAAGTTACTATTACATGACATATTACAACAAACAATCACTTTTTTTAATTGCTCTTCTAGTTTAAGATGCATTTTACATTTATATCGATATTCATTTGAATGTTGCCAAGCATTTTAAACAAAGTTGCGCTTCTCTCTAATAATGTATTACAGTCTTTCCTCACCATCACATTGTAAAAAATCAAGCATGTAAAAAAATTAAACTGTCCAGAGGATTCTGTTGAATAAAATAAATGAAGAAATACCAAACCAACAGGCTAAAAATCCAGGAACTTTAATAGATATATCCAAAAGAGTGATAAGCGCTTTCACGGTAACCACACCGCTTCATCAGACAACATTAACTAAGAAATACAAGTCTTTTATACAAAGTGTGACCAATAAAAGGCCCTTAATTATGATATCATCAAAAAGCTACAATTTTTTTAAAAGAACACATACTGCAGAAAACACATTCATATATCATGAATAAAAACAGCTATAAAATGTATGCAAACGTACTGCACTTATAAAAATATATATGAAAAATAAAACATATTATTTATGTCTAAGTCTACGTCCTTTCAGGAAGGGTTTAAGTGAAAAAAAAACATTTAGAACAGGTGTTTTTTTCTGCTTTCAACAATAAAATCCACTTCTGTTCTATAGTTTCAGTGTGTTTTTTAAAAATCACCTCCTCTTAAATTAGTGTCTAAAACTTGCAATACAAAGAATCTAAATGAGTGTGCAGTGCCATGGCTCATAATATGTGCTGCTAAGCATTACTATCTTTTTTTATTCTTTATGTCTCTCTGATGTTCAAGGACCCTATCCTTAAAGGGTCTATTTGTCTTGCCAACATAAAATGAATGACATAGTTGACAGAAAGAAAAATATACAAGGTTACACATTTTGCAGTCAGCATAAAAATCAACATTAATTGTGAATCTTAAAACTGGGTGTGTGTATGACAGACGGGTAAAAATAAATTTACAAGCTGAACAGCTTCTGCAAGGTAATGTACCAATCCTGTCAGATAATGGGTTCCCTTTCTCTAGCATATTGGACTTCTAACAAAGATGTTGCTTGAGGAATTTGTTGTTTCTGAAAGAAAAATGTGTAGTACTTCCTATCTTGTCTTTTAACTCAGGTACACTGTTCAGTATCTTCCAGTTATTCTTTATAATGTCACAATACTGACTTATATCACTAGAATATTGTAGAGGCACTCTAAAAATATTACTGGTAGAGTCCTGTTGCCGTCCTACTGCATGTGTGCTTGTAGTTGATTTAAAATAAGGCCTGCATCTATCTAATCTCTGCTTCCAAGCTTCAGAGATGCAGGTATCTATTTCTATTTCTCGATAGCCCCTTTCTAAAAAATAATTTTTCAAAGATTCAAGAGCTTTGCGTGCAACTGAATCATCGTTATGAAGCCTAAGTATTCTATATACCTGTCCTTTAAGCATATTTCTCATTAGATGCCTTGGATGTATACTATTATTGTGTAAAAGTGCATTTCTGCATGTAGGTTTTCTATATAGGCTGGTATGGACAGAATCAAAGTCTGCTTTGTCTATTTTGACATCTAGAAATTCCAAATGTTCAAAAGAGTGTACACATGTGAATTTCAAAAAGGAAAGTGGTACCTCATGAAATTGTTCAAATCATTAACTGTGCCACCTCATAACATAAAAATATCATCAACGAAACGGACATACCAAAGAAGGTGCTCTGCAAATACATCACTATTTGACAATAAATTATGTTGTTCTATTGCATCAAAACTAGGTTAGAGTAGCTATTGGCACAGGCAGTGCCCATGGCCACACCAACCTTTTGCAGAAAAAATTCCTGTTCGAATAGTACAATATTACAACAGTAATGTATTTGTAGAGCACCTAAGACAAAAACTGTTAGTTATAACAGCAGTAAAATTGTAAAAAGAAAAACAATTCTTGAATATAAACAACTCATATTTCTGTAGCCCTCAGTTTCAAAAAGGGGGCTATTGAAACAAAAGCATTCAACCCAGGTGTGCAGCAGGCATTGAGTCTAAACTGTCACTTACCCTCCCTAATTTCCAACTCAAGTTTAACATCATCCATCTAATATCACAGCAAACCCTATCAATAACAAAAACTAAATTTATTTTGAAATTTGGACATTCCAAGGTATGACTATAAAGGGCATTATGGGTGTTTTTATTTTTAATATATCTAAAATGTTTTTTAACTAATAATATATGTATTATAGTTTTTTTAATGTTTGAAACTTTAACAACAGTAAAAGAAATGTAGCTTAGCTTTGAGCTACTTTTTATTTCTGTTGTAATTAATTGAATGATTGATTATTAACTTGAGTATATAATCACAATTTAGCTTAACTGGTTTGACTCTGAAGAAGCCATTTGAATTTTAATGTGAAAGCACTCTGTCTGTTGGTGCAGTATTAAACTGTTTGCTACAACTTTACTGCCCTGGTGGCTCGATTTTTTATTTTTTACTGTTATAATTTTGGAGGATGACTGGAGGGGAAAGGGGATTGAAGTTTTCTCCAAATCTGTCAGCTAGCAGATTGGCTATTACCTCTGGTTGAGTATGCGTGGTGCCATCCATAACAAGTTTGGCGCATAGCTGGGTATCCCCTTTTACATTTCAGACAAGGTTAAAGAATGTCTTGTGATTATCCTTGGTTAGGGAGGCTATTTGTACTTCATAATTAGCTTTGGAGGACTTGACAAGATCTCTAATGTGTTTAAGCCAGAGAGGGATTTCTTCCTCTTTTGAGCAGGTTCCTTCTTGTTTTTGAACACTTATTTCTTTCTCTTGTTGTATAACCTGTTAATACTAGAGGTCCACCAAAGTGACTTGATTTTTTGGCAAAACCTGGTTTTAATCCAGTCAGGTGCAGTCAATTCAATAGAACTGTTTAAGTGGTTATACAGGGCATTGGTGTTCATTTCTACATAGGAATCCATGTTGTCTGTGTTCAGTGTGGAGGGGTGGGGCTTGGAAATTTCTTACACCATCACTTAGTAGGAGGCAATTTGTCTTTGAAAAATTCTTAAGCATTTTTGACCTTGATGGGGTATCTGGTCTTATAATTACATTGAATGAGACTGATTTATGGTCCAATCTTACCAGGGAGGACATAACACGGGGGGGGGGGGGTTGGATGCAATGCATTCCCATGTTAATGAGTACTATGTCCGGGACATTTGAGCCTTTTGTGATTGTGCTGACTAGCTGTTTCAGAGCATTTGCATTGACAAAGTCCAAAAACCTCTGAGCCAGCATGTCTGTGGTCCTGTATGTTTCCATTTCGATGGTAGAATAATTTAAAATTACCAGGTGTTGGGCTGTATGGCAAGTGACTCCAGTAAGTCCAGGTATGCGGTATGCTTTCCCTGTTTCATGGCTAGCCATGATGTGGTAGGAGGCTTTGTCAATAGTTAATTGGATGGAGTAGCTCAAGAGAGTCATACTGTTTGACCAGTCTTCAGATGTACTTATCCTTAATGAAGATGGATACACCCCCTCCTTTGGATCTTTCATGCCCAGTTTGTGGTCTGAACATATGGAAGGCATTGTAGCCCTGCATGGCCAGGGTGCTTTCCATGCCTTTGAACCATATCTCAATGACTGAACAGATGTCAGCATCTTCCAAGGACAGGAGTGCTTTCAGAGAGTGCAGTTTCTAGTTTAGACTCCTAGTGTTAAGCAGCAGTACCTTAAGTTAATCTAAAGGGGGTTTTATTATTTTGGGAGGTTTGTTATTTAGACACTGAAAGACAGGGGTGGCTAATGCCTTAGCCAATATCCAAAAGCCTAGAGGATACATGCACAGACCATCTCTGGCAAAGTAGTGTGGTCTGTCTAACATGTCTTCCCAGGCTGACAGATATTGGATCCCCTTGGACTGACACCAGAAGCTAAGCAAATTGTTAAAGTCAGTCATTTTTTTGTTTTTATTATGGCACTGTCCCTGGAGAGGGTAGAATAGTAAGCTAGGCTTATACCAGCCTGTGACACAATCTGAGAGCTCAGTCATGTTTCTCTATATATAGTCCATTGAGGTACATCTCAATTCATTTACCCCCACATGGGCTATGATGGAGTCATAATAGCACTTCTGGTTGAGTGACGTGAGTGCTTTATTGACTTGACATATCTTGGTACCTGACCGGCAGCTAACCATAACCCACTCCTTATCCAGCCTGGTGAGGGGGGGGGGGGCATCTGTGTGTGTCTCAAATAGAGTCAATTATGACCAATACATTAGGTGTTGTGAGGTTACACCTTATGGGCTCATTTGTTTAGAAACTGATGTGTGTGTTATTATGTGTTGTGGTTATTTTTTGCATGGTTGTGTGTAGGTGGTTTCTGTTTGGGAGGCCTTTGACCTTTTGGTAAGTTACTAGAGAGTACCTCCACATACATTATGTGGGTTTATGTGGCATGTCCTTATTTAGTGTGGGAAGTGTGTGTGTATGTCTTTGTGCTGACAACCTGTTTGGCCTTCAACTTGCCAGTATGTGAGAGTCTTGCTTCCACTTTCTCAGTTTAACTACATCTCTCACATAAAGTGCTTGTTTGTTTGTTTGCTTGTTTGTTTCAGGATTAAGTGGTTGTCTCCAGGCTGACTCCAGGGGCAGCTACATTGCCTCAGGATGCCCATGTCTATCAGTCTGTCCAGAGAGATAATAGGAAACTGTCTGTCCATGATAGCAGGTTCTTACTGTATGATTTATTAGGGAAGATAATGAGGTAATTTGTCAGGACTGTTGACAGCTCAGAGACTACAAGAGAGGCCTATACTTTGTGTGGTTGATCAATAAGGCACTGCTGCTCAGTGCACAAATGGGTTGCTCCTAGAGCAGGTGAAAAGCTTGGAAGGGTACACTGACAGCGGTTTTGGGAAAAACTGAGCTTCTAGGCCTTTGCATCTATACAGGGCACTGCTAAATCCCACTGTGCAAAGAGCAGCACCGCACAAATGCAAAGTTTAAATAAAGGAAGAAAAAAACTCCACTTTCTAGAAGCTCTCTTCACCCTAGAGAATGCTGATGCCTGTGTAGTCACTGAGACATGGTTATAACACCTTTCACACATTTAGACCAGCTACTACACAGACAGGGACAAAAGATGGAGGTGTCTCTGTTTTCATCAAAAATAAATATACCTCAAGGCTGTAATCCAAAAGACACTGAAACAACCAAACAGAGACACACAGACTTCTCAGTGAATCGATTCAGAGGTACCAAAAAGACACCAAAAGTCTAAAAAACTGGATTTATTTAGTGCTTTTGTTTCTCTACAAATAGAAACCATCAGAATACCAAAAAATTATACCCAACCTCACTTTAAAATTCCTCCAAATTACAAATTAACCAATCAAAGCTGCTTAAAAGCTGCTTCAAGAAATACTTAAAAACTATTTAAAGAAATAGACACTAAAAAAATTGTTTACATTTCCAAATGTTTCAACTTGAACAAACAATTAATAGAGCAGGTTTCATTAATACCTGGTGTTCTTGTAGCATTTAATTTCAACTGCCATTTTAACAAATGGTCATCTGTACAAAAACCTCTCTGATCTTTCACAACTTGCTCAAGAACAAAAAATCTACTATTTAAAGCATGTTCATACACTCTTTCTTTTTGCTTCCTGCTAGTTTTACCTACAAAAAATACATCACACTCTGTGCAGGAAGCATGATAAACCACATTAGATGTGTCACGTAATAATTCCATAGTCTAACTACTATACTGTTTATTATAAACTCATTACCAATTAAAATAGACTTCTCAGTGAATCTATTCAGAGGTACCAAAATGACACCAAAAGTCTAAAAACCTGAATTTATTTAGTGCTTTAATTTCTCTCCAAATAGAAACTTCATCAGAATACAAAACAAAATTACACCCCAGCCTCACTTTAAAATCCATCCAAATTACAAATTAACCAATCAGAGCTGCTTAAAAGCTGCTTAAAGAAATACTTAAAAGCTATTTAACGAATAGACACTAAAAAACATTTCCAAATGTTTCAACTTTAACAAACAATAGAGCAGGTTTCATTAATACCTGGTGTTCTTGTAGCATTTAATTTCAACTGCCATTTTAACAAATGGTTATCTGTACAAAAACCTCTCTGATCTTTCACAACTTGCTCAGAAACAAAAAACTTGAAAGAGTGTTAACGGTCATTCAATAATATGACGTGCTAAAGTATTTTTAATATCTTGTTTTCTACTATTTAAAGCATGTTCATACACTCTTTCTTTTTGCTTCCTGC
>NC_056741.1:1273764835-1273792335 GCF_019279795.1 Protopterus annectens | reverse complement strand
AATCCCTCCCTTGGTAGTAATTGTGAGCATATCCATCACTGGAAGGCATTTCACACCCTCCCCATGCATATGCATGCTTACACACACACACACACACACACACACACACACACACACACACACACACACACACACACACACACACACACACACTCATGCTTATGATGGTTGTCTTTATTGCCTTAAAATCTCCAAACTCACATCCCCAGTTCTGGCCAGCTACTCACTCTCACCCTCCTCTGCCATGTCCTTTCACTTTTTGGACTCTGGTTGTCTAGGTCATTGTCAGGCCTTTACTGTTCTATGCCACGTAGTTGGGCTTCAGTTTGAGTATGTCTGGCATCTATGTACAACATGTAGTTTATCCTGGTTTACATTCCACCAATGTCAGATGACTCACAGATGTCCTACTCCGTTACATATCTTCTTGTTTAGGGCATCTGTTCACAAGCAGCTCATACAGTCACAGCATATGCCATGTTAATAACTGCAGTTTGAATAATAAAATATAGAGAGAGTGGTTAAAGATCAGTGTGCATAGGTGAAACTAACTCCAACAGAATGTAATATTTGCTAATAAACACACCATGCTTTGTATTTTAGTCTGAAATGCTGTTCCTGTTAACATTATTAAGACATTGGGACATCATCTCTGCTCTGCTGGCCTATGGCTATTACAGTTCTGTTTTTAACCATACAATGGTTTTGTATTTGCTGTTATGATGATAGTTTTTAAGCAAATTTCCTGTAGGCCTTATAAAATGTACCCATTACATTTAGCTAGTGCAGATTATGGAGCTATGTACATATTAGTATAATGCATGTTTTATTGTTTGTAGGGGCAATCATGGAAAACAGAATACAAAAAATGATAGTAACCTGGAGCTTTCTGCTTGCACACTGAAGTAAGGGCCTGAGGTTATTTAATTGCTTTATAATAGATAATTCATTGCGAGTGTTCTTCAGCTGGAGTTCTGAATGCAGCTGTATTTACTATACTGTGCTTACAAATGTACAAACTACAAGGCATGGCTGTAATTGCTTGCTTTATTTTAAGTATTCATCAGTGTTGTTGGAAACAGCACAAACTGTTTAATTCACAAACGTCCACTTATGTGTCTAATGATGCTAAAATTAACATAAGCATCCTGCACACACTGTGAGTACAACTGTGATTATTAAGCACTGAAGAAGCTGAAAAATTGGGCAGTGGAGCAGTTTATCAGGACTGCTAGCTGCTGGTCCAACAAATTTAAAAGAAAATGTACTCAGCTATGTTCTGTGACACACAACATTTTCTTAAGCAGGAGCTGGTGTTCGTCTGAGCGTGTGTACATGCACGTATATTCTATTAATTTAACTTTTTTTAACAGCGCTTAACATACATAGTTAGGGTAGGATTTGTACCATACTGTGAAGTACTGTCCCTATGTGCTTGCATTCTTCAAACTAAAAACAAAGGAGCAGTTTTTTCTTTATTACTTGGATAAACAACATGGACAATCATTACTGTGAATGATGTTCCATCCAGTGGCAGTCTTTTGTATCCCACAGATGTGGGAACAGGGAGGAAGTTGCATTATTAGGAGTACTTTATATCAGACAACCAACAATGCCTAACATACAGCTTGCACATACATATGTATGTGAGTCTTTTGCTTTGAGGAGGTGAAAAGTGATGGCTGCAGGAGACAAAGTACACCTTTTTCCTTTTTTGTTGTTTACTTTCTCCCTCATGCCTGTTGATTATCAGGCTTCCTCTACCATTAAGTTGTCTGTTGATTCCCCATTACCTTCAGATTGCTGCACTCCACATGATGTAATGGGCTGCATCATCACCTGAATGAAAATTAATGTGCTGTCGCCTCACTAACTGTAGCTAGGGATGAGAGCTGAGCTTTAAGGATACTGTCATCCAGGCAGCCAAAGATGGTGGTTATGTTTTTCCTTGGCCTATCTGCTGATTCCCAAAGCAGCCTGACGTATAGGGACTCTTGCAGAACTGATTTATGATAAATGTATGCTCCCATATATTTGTCTAATGCAAATATGTGCTGTGCATAGCTTGCTGTGGATACGGACATCTTAATCTGACTGCTACATACTGCATTCCTGCCACCAGTGCAATCTAGTCATACAGGAGGCCACGTTGTCTTCTTCCCATGGAGTAAACAAGCAGGCATCAGCTGGTCACTTCCCTCCCCCTCAATAGCTCCTCCAGCACCTAGGTCACAGCTCTTAGAGGGTTTCTTGACACTCATGGCTGCGGCTTTAGCCTTTTGCATGATAGGTCTGGCACTACTACGTCTTTTCTATACCAGAAATAAAATTTTGTACCAGAGGTCAATGTATGAGAATGCATATATTTTTAGAAGATTGAAAAGTATAATAAACACATAATGTTGTTAAAGAGTATTTTAAATAACTTAAATAGACTAATCATAAACAGACAATGTTAAGGGATCTCAATATTTCTGTGGTAAGGTACCTCTTCAGTGCTCCCCCTAAAACCCTTATAAAGCATGAAATATCATCTGTTGAACACTTGAAACAAGCAATTCAGATCTTCAGAACTGTGTAACTGCAATTGTACCTGGGGGATATATATTAACTGTGAGACTGTGGTATCTCAGGTTATTCTGTGTACTCTGATGGACAAGGATCTTGAACAATGGATATATAAGGGACAGTTGTGTGGGACACAGACCCCATTTTGTGGGTACAGGATAGTAAAGCCTTCTGACAGGAAAAGTGTAGCAGTGAGTTTCAGAACTCACTGCTATTCTATATGAATCTCATTTTATTTTTAGGTGCCAAGACTTGCACTATCAGATATTGTACTTCGGAGACAGCCTGCTTAAAAACCTCAACTAGTGTGTAGGGTGCTTTGTGAGGCAGCAGACATACAGCTCAGACTGATTCCATTTCTGGGCACAAAACTGCTGATGCAGATCAGTCTTTACGGATCTGCATGTTACTTGATGGAGCAGCGACTTCATACGTCACTTCTGATCTTGCCAAGTGAATTTCTTTAATAAACAAAAATATGCAGGATTAAGCTATGCCCTACTGAGTGGGGGAGGAAAAGGGGGTAAAGTTTACCAGTAATTCAGTAAGTCTGTGAGGTATAGAAGGGTGGACTGTTCTTGTCTCGAAACAATGGGAAGGGAAAGACTACATTGCGAGCTGTGAAGGTGGAGGGAACTATTGTTTTGCTGCCATTAGTTCCTCTACTTGCTCACTGGGTCTGCTAGACCTGCCTTGGCCACCTGTTAAGTAAATGTGATTCCTGTACGGGGCCTCACCTGGGATAACTGTGAGCCAAGTACAGGACCTCCAGTGGAATAATTGTGATCCAAGTACAAGGCTGGTGAGGAGATTGAGGACCCTTGTACAGCATCATACTGTTGCCATGGAGTGTTTTTAAGCTTTCTGTCTGTAATTCCACATACATAATTCATTATAGACACACATTTGTATAATAAACATTACACTATAGCATTTAAAAATTGCTTTTACTGAATAAATTTATAGCAGTAGTGATGAGTGGCAAAAGTGATGGTATTGAATGAAATGACACACAGGAATGAAATAGCTACATTATCAACAAAGCCAAACAAGGAAGACATTGCTATTACTGAGTTAATTGTATCGCTATTTCTAACTGGAAAAAGAACTTTGTTCTAATATGCAGAGAAGTGCATTAAAAAAGCAAATATTACTAGGACTACCATTTTACCCTCACTAGGACGACCATTCTACACTCACTAGGACTACCATTCTACCCTCACTCGGACTACCATTGTACCCTCACTAGGACTACCATTCTACCCTCACTAAGACTACCATTCTACCCTCACTAGGACTACCATTCTACCCTTAGGGGATGTATTTGTCAGTGGGAATGTAACTTATAATTATATAGGGGATTCCATCTCGAAAAATGGACTGAAGCTAAATGACCAAAAAAGCATTATTGTATCATTTTGGATGTCATCTATCCAAGTGAAATACCACATTAACTATACACCTCTAAGAGCTGACCCAGTTGTTCAGGATTTGGGGGCATATGTGGACAATGTCCTAACTTTTGACCAACATGTGTCCATTGTTGTAAGAAAGTAATTGTATATTGCACAGCTTATAAACAAAGGGACTGTGTCTAGATCTAGGAATGTCATTGCCCCCCTTTACTCAGCCACCATTATGACAATCATTGAATATAATGCCCCCTTTGTCATGCATCTGTCTAGACACATGCAACAACTGGAATGCCCACAGAGATGCCTTACTAAGAAGATATGAGACCTAAACAACATATCCTATTTGGACCTACTGAAAGCCCTGTACTATATTTGATATTCTACAGACTGCTAAGGGACCTCTGTCTGGCACACAAGGCATTTCCAACTGGATACTAATAACTTTACTGCAAGTCAAACAGCATTAGACATACTCAGTGTAGGGATCTGAACCTCTTCTGCAAAATCAATAGAAAGGTTTGGAGGGACAGGTGTATCTTGCAGAGGATACCACTGCTCTGGAACAGAATCCCCATTCACATAAAACAGAGTTCAGTCCTATCCATATTCAAATGCAGCTTGGATCTATGCACGGGGAACAGAAAATTTACCCCAGAACTGCTCCCATACTGCTTATGGACAGAGGCAGCTCCTAAATGCTTCAGCCCATCCACGGGCCCACTCAAATTATCTATAGATGATCCCAGTTATTCTCAGTAGGGGTAATATCTAATTATTGACAATGGAGTGGTTAAGGCTAGTCTCTAACAAAATGTGATAAGTTAATTCAGTCAAAAAAAGGAAACTGACTAGACTTAAAATGACCTGTGAGGGCAGCTAGCCTAATACTCACCTATGATCCTATAAAAATAAATCTTAATAGAATCACACTGCTTGAAAACATTGCAGTAGTCAGGCATTGTTCCCACCAAGTGAATTTATACCATTGTTTGCTAGCAGAAAAAGTGGGCTTGTTATAAACGGTAGGTCATCAGGGGAAAGGAAAACTAACTGCATTGCATTGTCAGAATACTGAGTCACACATGCATTGTTGCTCCTGAGGGAATTGCTTTCAGATGTGACTGATAGAGAAGGAGTTGTGCTGCGATATAAAGAATCAACAGAGATAAAAAATACAGGAACCACAGACGTACATTGCTGTTACTCAGACTACCAATCTACTTTTAGGGATTCATTAGTTAGGGGAATATAAAACTTGCATTCAAATAAGGAATTCTAACCATGGACAAATCCTAATACCCTTATACTGTTTTAAGAACAAACCACAATCAGATGTTGCTGTTATTGAATGAATTTATACTAAAGGTGGAGGCTTGTGTTGACATAAGAATTCAAACGTGTTTAGGGGAAGTAACAGCCCTACTATGCATGAGAATAATGTACCATGTGAACAAGGCCATTACTTAGTGAAACTGTTTTCTTTATGGCTGAAATGTGTGTGTGTGTTTGGAAGGTGGGGGGTGGAGCTTGAGTTGCAACCATACCTCTCAACCTCTTAACACAAGAAATCTAGGCAAAGCCTGAAATAATGGGGGGACAAAGGCTCAAAATAGGGACAGAGTTTAAATACTGCTCTTATAAACTTAGAAAGTTGCTAGAATAACTGGATTTGTGTTAGCATGTATTTCCTGAAGAATATAAAGTCAGAAACTCAAACACGTCATTATTTAGTGACTTTGTGCTAAGGTGTATAGAATTCCACAAAGGAAAACACATGAAGACCACTGTACTGCTTGTGGACACTGTCCCATATTTGCCATTGTTAGTAAGATCTTATTACACTGAACAATTTATTTTTGAGTAGAAAAAAAAAACTTGTAATAATATTGGGAATACCACAAAAGAAAAAAACATATTTGAATAGCATTATCCTATTTGAAAGTACTATGGCAGTTAGTCAGTATAGTTACTGAGTGAATTTAATACAATATTTTGAGTAAAAAGGAATTATATTATTACTGGCCCTACCAAAGAGATTACACTAACAAAAGTAGGAACACTTTGACAGATTGTCTAATATTTTATATTGCCCACGGTGCAAATAGTGTTATTTTTACTGAGAAAGAGGGTGCCTTTTCTGATGCATGAAATGCCAGCAAAAGATAAACTTAAGTATAGTCATTTAGGTTATAAAGCACCAAATATGCAGTTTTTCCAAGAGTGAGGAACTGCAGTTAATTTTGTGTGTGTGTGTGTGTGTGTGTGTGTGTGTGTGTGTGTGTGTGTGTGTGTGAGTGTGTGTGTGTGTGTGTGTGCAAGCACTCACAAGTGAGTGCACATATATTACATTCACAACTGTAAGTTGCACTGATGTCCACAAGCTGGCCTGAAGTGAGGGCAGTACAAATCCAGTTGTAGTGACTACAGATGCACATGTTGTAAACACTGACATAGTTTGAGCTTAGTAAAAAAGAAACATGTTGACAAACAGCAGAGCACGTTAATAAAACTAATAAAACAAGGTAAGTGCTTTCGTAGAAATTATTCCACTTCATCAGACCATATACCAAAACTGAATATACAACCAATTTATATATCAAAAACCCAATCACATTTAAAAGTTGAAATCACATGATAATGAAAGTAAGTAAAATCCCACGACACAATAAAATGAATGAATCACATTCTAAGCTTCCTGCTCTTTAAGTTAGGTCTTAAGGAAACCTTATCTTTCAGGCGCCCCCTCTATATCAGCCTGTAAATTCAATATCCAAAACAGTTCTTTATCTTCTGTGACATTTCTAATGTCCCCTAAACGTCCATTCTCTTTAACAAGTTCTATCACTCTGAATTTAAACATATACCCTGGAATTCAGCAATCAGCCGTGCAGGAATAAGTTATTTCTGCACAGCAGGGACCGTTCCTGTTCAACACAGCCGCACGCCATGCATATTTATGAAGGCACAGTGCCATGCTCTAAAATGGACATTGTTCTGTGTACAAATGCAGGGGGTATGTCTGAGAGCAGAGGTCCCACAATACACACACTCCCTGCACTCCAGAATTGCTTTTTGGCAATTTAAAATGAGAGAGATTGCTCATAACACCCCCAACCCGTCAAGATAACAAATCTGGTCAAAGCCATAAGGGACAATCGTCCCTACCAAAACAAAAGTTGTTAGAATAACACACTTAGCATAAGCACATAGCGCACACCTCCCAACTCATCAGAGTAAGGAATGTAAACAAAGCCAAAAGGGACAATTGTCCCACAAAGCAGAACATTGATAGAATAACAGGTTCAGCATTAGCAGGGATATTCTAAAGGGTACAAGTAAAAAAACACAAGAAGTATTTTTTTTTTAAACATGCAATAAAGTTTAAGTGTAGCTGCACAGGTGTGCCCATTGCTCAGCTATGCTTACTTCAGCTTAAACAGCACAATAAGTTAAATAGCAAGAGACATCCAACATAAGCAGTACTGCAATAGTGTAGTGCTTAGAGCGTATGCTTTGCAAGCAGCCATTCCCGGTTCAATCCCCACTGTAACCAATTTGCATTTTACATATGAAAGCAGTACATAAACATTTGTTTTTATTATTAGCTACTAAATAGCATATATTTGTTAACCAGAGTAATGCATTAGGTCCAGATGTTAGGTGACAGTTTAATAAAGTTGTGAAACCCCCATATAAACACAAGTGCCCCATACAGTATAGTCACACATGAATAAATGTAATGAAAGCACACTGGAGGATGCCAGGGACAGTAAACACATTTACAGTATGCAATGAATGATGAATCAATGCCATACAGCAGATAGTCTGTGAAATGAAAAATAAGCAATGCTAAGCATTCCACAGCTTTGCTTACCAGGTGTAAGCATTGTGTAAATATGACTGCTAAGCAACGTGTAGCCCAGTTAAGTGGATTTGCCCATCAATAAGCAGTGCTGAACCTGTCTTTTTAAGCACTGCCAACCTTAGCTAAGCAGGTTTGCCCGTAGCTTAGCTCAGCATATTCAAAACTGTCCAATCACAGCAAAGGGCTGGAAATTGGACGTATTTAAATCCCACAGGCAGGAATACAGCTCATAACTGGTTGCAGCTTCCAATTGTAGGCAGTATGGCAAAAGTTGGTGAGGGCATGTGCTTCCATGTGCTTCACTGTATGCCCCAGCACTGCGCATGGAAGTCCAGTGCTATGCTGCATTTCCATGCACAGCGCTGGGGCGTACAGGAATCCAAGGTCATGGTAGGACTCCTGGTACATAACCACGATGAGAGACTGCTGCAGGCCAGTACCAAGGCTCCCAATATAAAGCGAAAGCCTGGGACCATCTCGACAATGATCTCACCAGTGCCACTGGTATCCCTTGGACTGGTGAGCAGGTCCAACACCACTATGCCGACTTGAAGCAGAGAAAAAGGGAGCTCTTGGATGAGTGGGTCCAAGAAGCAAGGCAGAGGGTAATGTCCCTGCAGTGTGTAAGTACTCATACTAATAACTGTTTACTAATGTCCAGCCTGTGTATATGATGGATAGGTATGCCTAAATATTTTTCTATTTCCCTTACAGCTGTAGCTGAGTGGGCTATAAATCAGAAAGACCATGCTAGCAGGTTGCAAAGGCTGTGTTGAGAGGCTGGTGAGTAACAATCCTGCTTGTAGTATTCATATCAAATAAATATAAAGTAGTAGAAAGTCACCTGGCAGTATAAAAACTGTGTATGGGCTGTACTGAATAAACCAGACAATATGACAGTAATAGTCCCATATATGTCATATTTAAATAAAACTGTAACTGCCTGGCAATAAAGCTCTAAATCCTGGACTGGTTGTGTTTACTCTGGTATTGTATGGCATTTATTGTTGCAGTCTCTGAACAGTAATGCTGTGTTAACCACTGTTACCCACACTGTGCTACATAAAAAAAATGTCTAGGAATGTCTGTATAAGACTGTTGTAAGTACAAGATCAGACTGCACAACCAAGTGAGACTTAGACAGAAAACACTGAAGAGATATATACCGATATCCAAATAGCACACTTCGATGAAACTTAAATCGTATTTTTAGCAGACACAGCCATGGTTCGAATCCTGTGAGTGGTAGTAAGCTGTATGCATAATCATACTTCTCAACTGTACACATTTTTTCAGAATGTCCAGATAATTGGCTCATATTTTCTGCCTTTTCCTCTGTCCCCCTGGCAAATCAGTGAGATGATCTCAGAAATGTAGTCACTAAATAATGACATACATTTGATTTTCAGACCACAAAACCTTCAGAAAATGTATATTAAAACAAATTCTGTCACTCTAGCAACTCTCCAAGTTTATGAGAGCAATATTAAAAATATGTCCCTATTTGTACCCCGATGTTGTTAAGCTTTGTCCAGAGTGTGTGCATTAAGAGATTGAGAGGTATGTGCATACTATTAACTCAGAATCTGGGAATATTTGTAGAGGTCAGGTCAGATAGTGTTAAAAAGCATTCCCTCCACAGGTCTACCAGGTAAGAGATGTAGAATTTAGCTATAAAACAGTTGAGGTATACACTGTGTACAAACATACCACTGCCCATACCAAGGCCATAGGGTATTGTAATAATACCTATACATTAAGGATTAGAGCAATAATCATTAATGTTGTGAGTAATACAAGGATATATAAGTTGTAAATTGACATCTCTCTCTCCCCACCATATCTGCAGCAATAATGTAAATACACAAATCAATGGATATGTTTACACCAAACATACTGTTGGGACATATGTCGTATTGTTCAATAAATATTGAAATGTGTTTCTATTAATGTTCCATGTTGAAATGCTATCATTGGTGGTCTGTTGTCAACGTACCCTACATGCCATTGTAATGGCCACTGTGGTTCCATCTATGCATGTGTTCTGCTTGCTATGCAACTGTTCCAAATCTGGTGTTTTGGGTTAATGGGAATATCTATGCATGCTGTTATAACTACTCCTGGAATGTGTTGACTATTACTAACCCACATATGTTTTAAAACTGGAACACCATAGCACGTTTGGGAAGGCCGGTCCTATCAGACCCACCTCTCCTACTTCATATGGCCATAGCACTGGGCCCCAGCACATCTGGGACCCACCCTGGAACCTCCTCATCTGATGGTCCTGCACCACCTTCAGGTGGAACCGCCTCAGGGGATGGGGCTCGTCCCCCTGGGAGCAGGCATGGACAGGATCCTGTCACCTGAAGTCAGGTCAGGGGATTGGTGCATAGCGAGCTCTGAAGGGAATTTGGAGATCTGCTACACCAGCTTGAAGGCTGTGTGGCGCATTTAGGGGGTCAGCCTGCTCCTCCTGCTCAGCCCACCAGCACAGCCATCTTTGGGGCCATGACATTTAAGTTCAGAGTATGTAATGGTCGGGGATGTTGTCTTCGACCATATCCATGTATTCCTATGTATATGTATATATATATATATATATATATATATATATATATATATATATATATATATATATATATATATATATATATATATATACGTGTGTGTGTGTGTGTGTGTGTGTGTGTGTGTGTGTGTGTGTGTGTGTGTGTGTGTGTATATATATATATATATATATATATATATATATATATGTATATATATATATATATATATATATATATATATATATATATATATATATATATATATATATATATATATAATATATATATATATATATATATATATATATATATATATATATATATATATATATATGTGTCTGTGTGTGTGTGTGTATATATATATATATATATATATATATATACATGTGTGTGTGTGTGTGTGTGGATATATATATATATATATATATATATATATAAAACGTACCTCAGCACCAGTAGTCACAAGCTCTTAGTGCAAGGGGATGTAATGTCAGTATTGCAGGAATAAATGTAGAATGTTTATTTATTTTATTTATTTTTATTTAATATTTGTTGACCGGGAAAGTCCGACTAGGTTCCACAGAGCCTGTTACTTGTTGCTACAGTAACAGGGGTTGTGTCAACAGACATATGTAGGAAGTCACTTCTGATACTGACATGTACACTATCAGTTAGCAGACATCATAAAATCATCATAGTGAAGTACCACACAAATCACAGTAATGATCCTGTGGAATACAGCAGAGGTATGACCAATAAACGTGGACAGTCTGACACAATTTGGTCAGTCCAGAGGTATACACAGAACTCCTTAGTAAATAGACTAGGTAAATACACTGAGCTGCTAGGCATGTCACAAAGGTCTGTGCAAACTACAGGCAGACTGGCACAACACTGACCCAAGTTTCTTATGGGGGGAATACACATGTACTTGCAAATATAGAGGAACTACAGGCATGTAACAGCACGGAGTAACAGACACCTGTGTAAAAGTGCATACCCA
The DNA here is from genome assembly GCF_019279795.1 of Protopterus annectens. Taxonomy (NCBI): domain Eukaryota; kingdom Metazoa; phylum Chordata; order Ceratodontiformes; family Protopteridae; genus Protopterus; species Protopterus annectens. The sequence continues at coordinate 1,273,780,932 of NC_056741.1, read as the reverse complement.
CAACCAATCTGAACACAGTCACATTATGGTAAGCCTAATTAATAGCACAGTATATGGATTGCATGAACAAAGCCATCCTCATATGTGCCACTCACACACTAACCCTACATATACTGGCCTAATGCACAGCGTAGTCTTATGCCTTACTATGGTATGGGACATGCCTCAGTCTGGCCCTACAAACATATACGCTGATAGTGTACTGTAAACTGGAGCAGCATGCAACGTCAGCTAGAACAGGACCATGGACAATGACATCTATCACAGTCTGTACACAGGCCAAGCAACATATTCACAATATACACTCTGTCCACAATGACCATAAGTACACAGACCTCAAACTCAGACTACAACCAAATTTCTAGTTTTTTTCTTCAGATATAAGGCCTTACTTTACATAACAAGTCTAGCAGTCTGATATCTCACTGGCTTGTTATCAGGTATGATGTCAGTAAATAATGATATACTGTACATATGCACCTCTTACTGCATGACATATGGACAAAGGGTGACAGACTTGGGGGACAGAGGCACAAACACAGGGCCAATATTGACATATTGCTGAGATAAACTGAGAAAATTCCAGGTGTAACAGGGTTTGTTGTAACATATTTCTTCCGAGGGATATGAAGTCAGTAACTCACATGTACTGACTGCAATCATCAGAGTATGCTACTGCATTTTTAAAGATAGGAAATGTGTGAATAATACACCAGATGTAAGACTCTAAACTCTGACCAATCTGCAGATAGCCCTACAGGTGAGAGTTTCCTCAACCACATAACACTGTCATGCCAGACTTTAAATCATGTAGAACAGCCATATTACACAAACCCTGTTAAACCAACATTACTTCAAATGTAGAACAGCAATATTTGCATTCTGTCCCCATGTCTGGAACATCCCCCTCCTGTTTGTTGGCCTGTCTCCACAATGTATGTTGTAACAGGTATTTCCAACTACCCTCTGTGATGCTTTTTGTCCGTCACCCACATGAAGTCCTGCTCACAGTGAAGGAGAAGGGCCACCACCCACATGAAGTGCTTAGTTATAGTAGTGTGTTTCCATGCAATTGGCTATAGGAATGATACCACAGCTGTTCCACATGCAATTAGTAATTGGGGGACTGCAATTTGTGCACAGGCCATCAGCTGATCATAAGCGTTACTTACAAAACTCAAACTGCTGCCTATGCAAAACAGATGTACTTTTCCACATCCACCAGAGGGGGGGGGGCAGAGACAAAGTAAGAAAGGAAGGGAGTAAGAGAGTAAGAGCCAAGCATGTTTGTGTATGATCCGTGGGTGGAGAGTGGTATCTGAGTATTATAATGGTTGCCTATATTGTTTACTAATCCATACTGTCAGATAGTAATTGCACATGGCTGTACACATTTATGGCTGAGGATTGTCTACAACAAACTCTACATTGTTTGAAAGCTGCTGGCCTTGTAATGTGGACATTGGGACATATAGTTCCTCAATATAATGATGTAGCAAAAGCCACAATGCAATGGATTCTGTCATTGCACAATCACCCCAACCCCAACACAGGATACTGATGACACATACACAAACACACACTTACCAGTACTGAGCTTCAAACACTTACCTGACTATGTATTGCTATTACAGTGTTACACAGTTATAGCACATGCCACAGAGCTTACATGTTAGAGAGCTGTCCAAAGGTATCTTTGAAGGTGAGTAACATCAGCAACAGTGCTAAAGGAGGGGTAAAGGAGGTGTAGTAAATGTGAATGTCCACAAAACCAGGTGTCAACGAAGACACAAAACCAGGTGTCAACGAAGACACATACTCACACGCACACTCTCTCAGGGAAAGACATACATTATCACAGTTGGCAGGTTCAGGATTAGAGCTCCTGCCTAACCAGTTTGCTACACTACAGTATTACACAGTTATCACAAGTGCCACAGAGATTATATGGCTGAAACATGGCGAAAGGGATATTTCAAGGTGAATGACATCAGCAGACGTGTTAAAGCAGAGCAATGAGAGGTGTAGTGAGTGTGAATGGCTTCAAAATCATTAATCTCCACACACACACACACACACACACACACACACACACACACACACACACACACACACACACACACATTTGCCAGTACTGAGATGCATAGGTTCATTGCTTCACAGGTGAGTAGTAGGTGAATGGGCCTGAAGGCTGTACAAGGCAAGTCAAAGGGAATACCCAATAATCTCCAATGTGGCTCAGGGGTGTAGTCCCTGGAGTGGTCCCCAGGGATGGGTATTGTATTCACCATCCACTCATTTGAGTTACTATTATGGGTGGCCAGTGATGTGCACTGCTTCCCATGTATATGATCTATATTCCATAACATGGACAGTATCTGGGTAGTGCACATGTCCCACACACATGTTTTTTGACATGTGGAAGTGTACTTGAGGTCTCTGGGGCATGTTGTGTGGACAGATTGTTATCTTCCAATGTAGCATTCCTGACCTTATTTGGTGAGACCTGGCTATGGACCTGAGGTCATGCTTGCACCTACACTGACAGCATGATACAGGTATTCAGTGGAGTTAGTGGTGTCTGTTTTATAAGGCATGCTATTCCCTTTGTGGTTTACATTTGCAGACTCTACAGTTGTTGCAGACATCCAGTGAGGAACATAGCAAAAGGGCCACTGTAAGCATTTATTTTCCTACTGCGGGAATGGAACAGGGTGCCATGTCCTTTTACTTTCTGGATAACACACACTCAGTCAGGAGATGTAATGCATCACAGTACTTTCTGATGTCAGTGGCACTGTTGTGGTCAGCAGGCATGTAGCCCACTGCAATAACACCATGGTTACTATCTGTGAGGCAACATGCAGAGAACTACCAATATAGTGGTTGTTGCCTAGCCAAGTGTGTTTGTGTATGACACATGGGTGGAGAGTGTTCTCTGAGTAATAGAAGGGTTGCCTATATTGTTCACAAATCCATAATGTCACATGTAGGGCTATGGATTGTCTACACCAGCCTCTCTGGTGTTTGACATCTGTTGTCCTTGTAAGGTGGACATTGTGACATATAGATCCTCAACATAATAATTTAGCAAAACCCACCCCACAATGGATACTGTTATTACACAATCACTGCAACCTCCACACAGGATACAGATGACAGACACACACACACACACACACACACACACACACACACACACACACACACACACACACACGCACACGCACACGCACGCACGCACACATGCACGCACGCACACACACACACACACACACACACACACACACACACACACACACACACACACACACACACACGCACACACAAATTTGCCAGTACTGAGAGTCAAGCCCCTACCTAGCTATGTATTGCTATTATAGTGTACTACATTTATCGCACGTGTCACAGATAGGATGGATGTTGTCCCAAGGTATTTCTAAGGTGAGGAACATCACCAGCCCTTGTAAATACTGGCAATGGGTGATGTAGTGGGTGAGAGATCCCAAAAATAATTTTACCCTAAACAAACATTTACATTTGCCAGGGGTGAGGTTCAAACCTTTATCTAACAATCTTTAGGGACCATTATGTTACATGTTTACCCCATGCACCACTGACCTGACATGGTTTAGGGTTGGCAACAGGTACTTCTAAGGTGGATGATATCTGTAGGACTGCTAAAGTCAGGCTCTGAGATGTGTACTGGGTGTAAATGGGGCAAGAATCTTTGAGGTACACACATAAACACTTGCCACAGATGAGACTCAAACCCATAACTATGTAGCTACTGCTACTACATTGTTCCGCATTTATGGCACACACCATGGAGCTTAGATACTGGAGAGCTCTCCACAGGTATCTTTGAAGGTGACTAACATCAGCAGCAGTGCTAAAGGAGGGGTAAGGGGAGAGTAGTAAGTGTAAATGTCCATAATATCAGGTATTATCAAAGACAGCCACACTCTCTCACACAAACACACACAGTTCCACAGTTGTCTGGGATTAGAACTCCTACCTAACTAGCATGTTACACCATAGCATTTCCCAGTTATTGCAAGCACCGCAGAGGTTATGGGGCTGGCTCTTGTCCATAGGGGTATATCAAGGTGGCTGACATCAGCAGGCTTGCTAAAGTAGGACAATTGGAGGTGTAGTGATTGTGAATGGCCTCAAAATCATTCATCTCCACACACAGAGTTTCACAGTTGCCATGTCTGGGATTAGAACTCCAACTTAACTAGTGTGTTACACTATAGCATTACGCAGTTATCACAAGTGCCACAGAGCTTATGGGGGCTAGCCCTTGTCCAAAGGGGTATTTCAAGGTGACTGACATCAGCAGGCTTGCTAAAGTAGGGCAATGGGAGGTGTAGTGACTGCAAATGACCTCAAAATCATTCATCACCATACACATACACACACACACACACACACACACACACACACACACACACACACACACACGGTTTCACAGTTGCCATGTCTGGGATTAGAACTCCTACCTAACTAGTATGTTACACTATAGCATTACGCAGTTATCATAAACACCATGGAACTTATGGGGCTGAGACTTGGCCAGAGGGTTATTTCAAGGTGACTGACATCAGCAGGAGTGCTAACATGGGCAATGTGAAGTGCAGTGTGTGTGAATGGGCCATAAACCATTCCTCTGGAAACAAACAAACACAACACTCAGTCACACACAACTTTACATTTGACAAAAATTGGTATACAAATGCTAGGTGAATACTGATTTGTACTATCATGTTACACAGTTATCACTCACACCACAGACACTATAGGGCTGAGGGCTACCAAAAGCAATGTCTACAGTGATTGACATTGGCACATCATGTGATATTGGTCAATTGGATGTGTGGTGGGTGGGACAGGCCTCATGACGGAAATCTCTCTGTCACTGTCTGCCTCTCTCTCTAATCCCCACATCTCTGTGTGTGTATGTTTGATCTATTATAGCGTATTGGCCTTGGATATGTGTGAGTATTCCTATCCAATGTGTGTGCAAAGCATGAATGGTGTGCAGTGTGGTGTGTGTGCACAGACATCTGCGACTGACAGATATGTATAGTCCACCTGTCAGACATGGGCTTAATTTCTCTAAGTGTAGGAGCATGCCCAGTATGACCTTCTGTATTGAGTGTGCTGCACTGCTTCCCATGTATATGATCTATATTCCATAACATGGACAGTATCTGGGTAGTGCACATGTCCCACACACATGTTTTTTGACATGTGGAAGTGTACTTGAGGTCTCTGGGGCATGTTGTGTGGACAGATTGTTATCTTCCAATGTAGCATTCCTGACCTTATTTGGTGAGACCTGGCTATGGACCTGAGGTCATGCTTGCACCTACACTGACAGCATGATACAGGTATTCAGTGGAGTTAGTGGTGTCTGTTTTATAAGGCATGCTATTCCCTTTGTGGTTTACATTTGCAGACTCTACAGTTATTGCAGACATCCAGTGAGGAACATAGCAAAAGGGCCACTGTAAGCATTTATTTTCCTACTGCGGGAATGGAACAGGGTGCCATGTCCTTTTACTTTCTAGATAACACACACTCAGTCAGGAGATGTAATGCATCACAGTACTTTCTGATGTCAGTGGCACTGTTGTGGTCAGCAGGCATGTAGTCCACTGCAATCACACCATGGTTACTATCTGTGAGGCAACATGCAGAGAACTACCAATATAGTGGTTGTTGCCTAGCCAAGTGTGTTTGTGTATGACACATGGGTGGAGAGTGTTCTCTGAGTAATAGAAGGGTTGCCTATATTGTTCACAAATCCATAATGTCACATGTAGGGCTATGGATTGTCTACACCAGCCTCTCTGGTGTTTGACATCTGTTGTCCTTGTAAGGTGGACATTGTGACATATAGGTCCTCAACATAATAATTTAGCAGAACCCACCCCACAATGGATACTGTTATTACACAATCACTGCAACCTCCACACAGGATACAGATGACAGACACACACACACACACACACACACACACACACACACACACACACACACACACACACACACGCGCACACGCACGCACGCATGCACATGCACACACACACGCACACACACACACACACACACACACACACACACACACACACACACACACACACACACACACACACACACACACACACAAATTTGCCAGTACTGAGAGTCAAACCCCTACCTAGCTATGTATTGCTATTATAGTGTACCACATTTATCGCACGTGTCACAGATAGGATGGATGTTGTCCCAAGGTATTTCTAAGGTGAGGAACATCACCAGCCCTTGTAAATACTGGCAATGGGTGATGTAGTGGGTGAGAGATCCCAAAAATAATTTTACCCTAAACAAACATTTACATTTGCCAGGGGTGAGGTTCAAACCTTTATCTAACAATCTTTAGGGACCATTATGTTACATGTTTACCCCATGCACCACTGACCTGACATGGTTTAGGGTTGGCAACAGGTACTTCTAAGGTGGATGATATCTGTAGGACTGCTAAAGTCAGGCTCTGAGATGTGTACTGGGTGTAAATGGGGCAAGAATCTTTGAGGTACACACATAAACACTTGCCACAGATGAGACTCAAACCCATAACTATGTAGCTACTGCTACTACATTGTTCCGCATTTATGGCACACACCATGGAGCTTAGATACTGGAGAGCTCTCCACAGGTATCTTTGAAGGTGACTAACATCAGCAGCAGTGCTAAAGGAGGGGTAAGGGGAGAGTAGTAAGTGTAAATGTCCATAATATCAGGTATTATCAAAGACAGCCACACTCTCTCACACAAACACACACAGTTCCACAGTTGTCTGGGATTAGAACTCCTACCTAACTAGCATGTTACACCATAGCATTTCCCAGTTATTGCAAGCACCGCAGAGGTTATGGGGCTGGCTCTTGTCCATAGGGGTATATCAAGGTGGCTGACATCAGCAGGCTTGCTAAAGTAGGACAATTGGAGGTGTAGTGATTGTGAATGGCCTCAAAATCATTCATCTCCACACACAGAGTTTCACAGTTGCCATGTCTGGGATTAGAACTCCAACTTAACTAGTGTGTTACACAATAGCATTACGCAGTTATCACAAGTGCCACAGAGCTTATGGGGGCTAGCCCTTGTCCAAATGGGTATTTCAAGGTGACTGACATCAGCAGGCTTGCTAAAGTAGGGCAATGGGAGGTGTAGTGACTGAAAATTACCTCAAAATCATTCATCACCACACACACACACACACACACACACACACACACACACACACACACACACACACACACACACACACACACACACACACACACGGTTTCACAGTTGCCATGTCTGGGATTAGAACTCCTACCTAACTAGTATGTTACACTATAGCATTATGCAGTTATCATAAACACCATGGAACTTATGGGGCTGAGACTTGGCCAGAGGGTTATTTCAAGGTGACTGACATCAGCAGGAGTGCTAACATGGGCAATGTGAAGTGCAGTGTGTGTGAATGGGCCATAAACCATTCCTCTGGAAACACACAAACACAACACTCAGTCACACACAACTTTACATTTGACAAGACTTGGTATACAAATGCTAGGTGAATACTGATTTGTACTATCATGTTACACAGTTATCACTCACACCACAGACACTATAGGGCTGAGGGCTACCAAAAGCAATGTCTACAGTGATTGACATTGGCACATCATGTGATATTGGTCAATTGGATGTGTGGTGGGTGGGACAGGCCTCATGACGGAAATCTCTCTGTCACTGTCTGCCTCTCTCTCTAATCCCCACATCTGTGTGTGTGTATGTTTGACCTATTATAGTGTATTGGCCTTGGATATGTGTGAGTATTCCTATCCAATGTGTGTGCAAAGCATGAATGGTGTGCAGTGTGGTGTGTGTGCACAGACATCTGCGACTGACAGATATGTATAGTCCACCTGTCAGACATGGGCTTAATTTCTCTAAGTGTAGGAGCATGCCCAGTATGACCTTCTGTATTGAGTGTGTGAATCCATTCCAGCTAGGTTGTACTCCAGTCCAGGATTTGGTGTTCTACACCTACAGCTAGTGACCTGTTTCTGCAGGATATCTGTAGATAGGTTGACAATATGGAGTCACAATGCACAAACGATAGTGGGATACTGTATGTATTGTGTCTGTGCTGCTTGTGTTATATGGTTGGTGGTAGCAAAGATATTCAGACATACGTACTGTTTTACACTGTAATATATTATGTCATCAGCTACTGACAGATATACTTATTTGCTCGCAGTTATTTCCTGGGAAATACAAGATGAATGAAGCTGTGTCCAGTATTGTAGTCTGCAGCCTACATATTTTTGCACACTCATGCCATTCTGGAGGGGTAGCTGCAGACACTTGCTCATGGGTCTGTGCAAATGGTCCAGCACCTTGGTACTGTGGTAGCTGAGGATCCCCTGCTTGTACATCTATCTACATCACATAAAGACCATATCCTGCTGTGGCCATACCTGTCAGCTGTACAGATTCACCCAGGTTACCCAGAGGCAGGGCTCATATATCTGGTCAGTTCCCCTTCACACTGAGGTTTACGAGCAGGTTTGTAGCCACCCATTACTGGATTTGCAGGCATGGGTGGTATGGGCACAAATCAGAGTTTCAGACTTCACACACTCCATGGTGTCCATGCTTCTACACCCCCCACTCTGTTATTCTATCCTCTTCCTAACATTATGCGAGCGATATCTGAGAAGTATCCCAATAGTTGTCCCATCATCCCAGCAGTATTTAGGGGTTCATAGGTTCATAGGTTCATAGGTTCATACTAGGCTATCTGCCCGAGGGCATTTACAAGCCTAGCCCATAGTTTTATGGCTTATGCCACCCCTTTAGTTTGGAGAAACTATGCCCATTATTTTGCTGTGCCTCTGTCGAGCAGTGACACTGAGGTAACCCCTGGGGTGTATCTGCGATCTCCCATCCATTGGTCAAGATTCCTCTTGAACAAGGCCAGCGAGGTGCTCTGCCTCACATATACCGGGATTTTGTTCCACAGCATAGGGAGTCTTTGGGTGATGAATCTATCCTCCAGCACGCCCTATTAATAACCGTGTTGAGGTTTAAGTCTCCGCCCTTGTGGCTCTGAGGGATCTAGATTTTTGAGATGAAGCATGTTCATCAAATCTGGGTTTGACATGGCCTTGTATGTCAGGCACAGGTCACCTCTGAGCAAGCGGTAAGCAACTGAATATAGCTGGAGTTCTTTCAGTCGGGCAGCATAAGACAGATTTTGAGACCCTTTATCCTTTTGGTGAGGAACTTTTGTGGCCTCTCCAACTGCTGCAAGTGTCGGGTCAGATACATTCCGAATGGGGCATTGTACTCAATCATTGGTCTGATGAGTGATGAGTATAGGGAGACTATGACCTCCCTTGATCTAGATGTGAATCCCTTCATGATAAGGTGGGCAATGTAGAAGGTCTTCCTAACTACTTTAGCAATATGAGTGTCGAATGAAAGGCTACTGTCAACCTGGGTCCCCAGGTCCCTGATAACTTCTTCTGTGATCAGAGGATTGCCACCTATATGGTAGCTAGGGGTAACCTTGCTTTTCCCGAAGGGTATGACTATGCATTTCTTGGCATTTAACTTTAGGCCATGGCTCTGGCACCAGTTGTTCATTTCTGTGAGACCCTTCTGAAGGATATCTGTGTCAGATGTGTTTTTGACTACGGCGCCCAGTTTGCAGTCATCTGCAAACTTTGTCAGCCATAACCCTCCTGTATTTGCTTGCACTTCAGAAAAGTAGATGCCAAACAAGAGTGCGCCCAGGACTGAGCCCTGTGGGACACCACTTGTGACAGGCTTTGAGTCTGACATGGCGCCAGCAACTCTGACCCTGTGGGTTCTATCACTCAGCCATTTTGCAACCCATCTTGTAATGTATTGTATCGAAAGCCTTTGCCAGGTCTAGGTAGGCTGTATGGACTGCCTTTCCCTCGTCAATGGCCTTGGTGACTGTTTCGAAACAGTCAACCAAGTTTAAAAGGCATGATCTGCCTTTGACAAAGCCAAACTGGGTTGGATCCAAAGTCTGCAAATTCCCTATGTCTTTATTTATGAGATCCATTATGATCCTCTCCATGGCTTTGCAGATAAGGCTTGTCAAGCTAATGGGTTGGTCCACAGTTCATGCAGTAGGATATGGTGGGCCTACTACTGGGATTTGTCAACATGGCCTTGCATTTGTGTTCTGTGGACAGTGTTATGTTGTTAGTTGGGCCCTCATTAGATAACATACACTGGCAGTACAGGTGAGGGGTGAGGCACAGGCCTTCGAAAGAGGACTGTAGGGCATTTGGTAGTGATGCAGGCCAGTGCATTCTGTCACTCCTACATTCCTAGGCTGTAAGCCACTGGATTCCCCTGGGGTGACAGGGTAAGTGTGCGAGGTGTTACTGGCAATAGTTCCTGTCCATATTAATCCATTGGTCTGGATGCTGGCAGCATGCTGCTTACAGCTAGGGACACACCTGCATGGGACACTTCTTCAGCATGCTGCATTCTGTGGGTATTCCATAGAGAAGTGGGGTCATACTGTACTCATTCCCAACAGCAGGGATATGACCTGTGATAAACCTGTGGATGATGGTGGGGTGAGCTGAGTGCATGTGTGATATGGAAGCTTCTTGTAGCTGACTCACAGATATACCTGAGACATTCCCCTTATGATACCTTGTGCAGGGACATAGGCAGTCTCTCATTACTTCATAACTGTGCCTTTTGTGGTCTGCCAGTGATTGGCCAGACTACATCAGTATTCCATACTACTCAGACAACTAATGTGCTGCTAACCTGTATGTACAATTCCAAAGGTGTGTGCAGTTGACAGTTACATTTTATGTACTCTGTCTAGGGTACTTCCACCTGTGTACTGTCTGTATGTCTGGGCCCACATTCATGGCATGTCCATCTTCCAGATGGTGACAGATATTGACATCTGAACAGTGAGTATGGATGACTGCTGAATTGGGTATTGCTGGGATGAATTGTGGTTGGCACTGCAGTTGTCAGAACATGGCCCTGTCATCAACAGTACTGGCCATAGGCCACCGAGACACAATCCTCCATGCCTACATGCTGACCACTTCCACCCAATATAGAACACACAACAACCTAACACACAGACCTATGCATATGGTACACATGCAACAATCTATCCTGTAAATTGGGCCAGCTCAGGTAATCTGTGATCCACTATTAAACCCACATGTACATGTTACTGCATTTCTGCATAGCATTGTGGGGGGGGGGGCACACCTGACAACTGTAAAGATTTGCTAGGACTGTACTGGTATTTCAGATACTCTGTTGGCTTCCATTTCATTTTGTATTCTGACCTATCATGCAGACTAGAGGCATATCAGTAGAGTACAAATCTTAGGTTTTATTGACCGACACTTCAGTTTCAGACTTCTTACCCTTCAGAACTAGCATATAACTGCCAGACCTATTGTAGTCTGTCTGTGTACATCTGGAGGGGGGCTGTTCACCATTGCCATCAATTGGAGGCCTTAGCACAGCCTTTCTTTATGGTCATCTACACCTGTCCTGCTGGCTGAGGCTGGTGTTTGGTATGTGAGTCTCGCTGACATGGATGTGTGTATCCTATGGACACACATTTGGGTCACCACATATACTGCAGTGGGATTTGTCACCTTGTCTAGTACTGCCTACTTTGTAGACACCAGTATTTGTTATGGATTTCATGTTGCCCATATAGGTGTCCACTATCTGCTGCCATCCCATTCAGCCACCCAATTCCCTTGCATGCTCACATCCATACTATAGATACAACTAGCAAAACATACTACTTCATTAAGCAATTGATAGGAAGAGTGACTTAACTAGTGGCTGTGCCAGTATTGAGGATGGCGCTGGAGGGCTGACTATGTCAGATGCACATAGTGCACTCCCTATACGTGGTAAAGCACAGGTAGTGTCAGGTTTAGCATCCCTTTTACTGTATGTGCGAGTCAGAGAGAGGTGTCATTCCCTGGGTCCCTACTGTGTTAGTGTATGTGCTATGCGTTGCCTCTTTGCCAAAGCCTGGGCATACTGGGCATGCCTCCTTCTGCCTACATGGGCAGGCTCAGGTTGTTCCTCCTCTGAGTCCCTCTGTGCCTGTGCTGGCCTTGGCAATGGTGGGGGACTGTGTGGCCCTGCTCTGTGCTGTTCCTGCTGCAGCTGTTTCCGCAGGATCATATTGTGTAGCATGGCACATACAATGAAAATTTGTGTACATGTAGCTGGACAGTACTGCAAGGCTCCACCAGATATGTCCAGGCACCAGAACCGTGACTTGAGCATCTCAAACATACACTCTATTATGATTCTGGTTTGTGTGTGTGCCTCATTATGGAGTTCTTGTTCGGGTGTGTGTGCATTTCTGATGGGTGTCATCAGCCACGACTCCAGTGCATAACCAGCATCCCCCACTAGGTGGCCATATGGGATGTCCCCACTGGTAAATCTCTGGTACAGCTGTGTCATATGTCAGATGTGGGAGTCGTGATAGCTTCCAGGGCTGCCAGAACACACATTCAAGATAATGCCCTGGGCATCACACACGACCTGGCAGTTGATGGAGGAGAAGCCCTTGCGGCTTATGTAGACCCTTCCCCACTCACCGGGTGGTGGTTTGATGTGTATGTGCATGCAGTCTATAGCACCCACTACCTCAGGGTATTCTGCTATTTGGTGGAAGAGATGCATATTGCTGGTCAATGCCTCATGGGTGTTGAGGAAATATATGTGCTCACCGGCATGTGCTGATATGGCATCCAGGAACTGGTGGAGTACCCTGGATTTTGATGCCTGTGAGATCCCCATGATATCTCCAGATGGCCTTTGGAAGGTACCTGTGGCTAATATTCTTAAGCTTACACATACCTTGGTATCCACTGGCATGGCCGGCACAGCTCAACAGTTTGCTGTAGGATGTCCCTGTCTATGCTATAGTGCTCCACTGTCTCCAGCTCATGCAGCCCCTGGTAGGTTACCCTGGGTCTGTACACTCTTCTCCTTCTCCTCACTGTGGGTTGGTCATCAGCATTCTCATTCTCACCACCCTCAGCCTCTTCCACATATTGATGTATGAGAGCGACAGCAGCTCCTATCATTTTGTTAGTTTTGTCAGGTAAAATTTCCCCATCTGTGTACACCGCTGGTGTAGAGTTTTGGGGAAAAAAACAGAGTGAAAGGTGTTTGCATAGTTTATAGTAGTGTGCTGGGCTGGCCTGCTGCATGTGTGATTGGCTGACTCAGATACATTTCACCTGCCAGCTATGCTAGTTCTCCTTGATTGCCTTCCTACTGCTGTTTTCCCTTCCCATTCCCTTCCTGTTTAAGCCCAGAGGTTCGCCGCGCATACCCAGTGCTCAGATGTGAACAGAGCTGCTATTTCCTGTTATTTTTTTTGTGGGTTTAACACCTGGTGTGCGGCACGCGCACCTGTTTAGGCAATGTAAACACTGCTAGGCAGCCTCAGACACACCCCCTTCCTTAGCTGTGCTTAGCTAGGGGCAAACACGGGCCATATAGCTCCAGCAAGCTAACAGCATGCATGACACTCCCCCTTATGAGGTCATCTAACTCTTATGTTTATACCATGGTGTTGCTGCACCTACACAGTTGGGTGCAAGCTAACACTGAGAGGAAATCTGTGATTCAGTATAAATCCCGTCATTTGCATAAAACAGAATGCTAATTCCTAGTTACCACACTCACGCTGAGCCTTCCCCCTTAGCATCCACTATTCTCTGGTATTGTTGTCTTATGCATGCCATTGACTATCGTGGCAAAATGCTGATTTGGGTTTAAACTTTGTTTCTTATTTTCGGGCCGATTCCGTTTGCGCACCGTCACCCTATGCTTAAATGACTGAAATTGGACAAAAAAAAAATAAAAGTTATTTTTTATAATTTTGCAACTATTTCCCATGCCAATGGCCATAATATTTGGCCATTGGCATGCATACTACATTGAATACATGCTTTCTTTGGAGCTGTCATGCCTCCATTTTGTAGTTTGTAGAAATGTATTCAGTTAGTGACTGAATACATTTCTGCAGGTTACACTATTCCTGCACAAACACCTGCCTGCTTCCTGGATTGCTAATTCAACTAATTTGCATGGTTTTCACCAGCAAATGGGGTAATTAGCATGCAGCAATGATGTCTGTGGAGGAATTGTGTAGGACCACTCATGCATGTCCCGGGAGCTCGTTCCTGGATCGCTCGTCAGCCATATTGCGTGCAGCAGCTCTTGCACTATTGCTGCACACCGTGCAGAGCTTGCTGAATCCCAGAGATGGTCTCTTGAAGTATCCATTACATGTTTAGCTAAAGAGCTTCTAGGACTAGCTTGTCTAATGTCCCTGACGTGTTCTCGCACCCTTTCCATCAACGTTCGATTACTCTTACCCACATAAAATGTATTACTCATTGAACTCTGGGCTAAATATAGTAGATGTTTGGATCTACAAGTTGCTCTTATTTTAAACTTATAAGGTCTCTGTGTAATTGGATGTAAGAAAACATTATTACTATCAATCAGGGAGCAAAATTTACAACTGCTACAAGGCATAGTGTGTGCCAAAGATACTCCATCAATTTCATTATGTTCCCTATTTTTATAACATAAAATTATTTTCAAAGATCATTTATTTTTAAAACAAAAGAATGGTGTCTGTCCTATTATGTAACTGGCATCTTTATCTGTCTGTAAAATATGTCAATTCTTACTAATAATGTTACAAATGACTCTAATATTACTCGAATAAATCAAGCAGATCTTGAGTACTTCTGCGTAAACCCAACCCTATTATGTGATGCATATTTATCAATATGTCCTTAATAATATGGAGTGGCTGTGTTTTCCCTTAATTCTTTTACCTAACAAACTTGGTAATTTAACTCCTTAGCACTATAACCCCTTTCCATCAGCTCCTTCTGCATCATATTGATGTCATCATTAAAGGCGTGTCTATTATTAATAAGATGTGAGAGCCGCATTGCCTGGCCCTTAGTTATATTTTTGTAGATATGCGGTGGGCGTAAGCTGTTTTGGTGTAGAATATTGGTTGGGTGACATTTCTTCCTGAATATAGTAGTATCAATCTTATTTAAATTATCCTTACTAAGCTGTATATCTAAAAAGTCTATCTCACTATCAGAGCCATTCAAAGAAAACTTAAGAAATGTCATAGTAGTATGTAAATATTCTACAAATGCTTGTAGTTGGTCATAATTGCCCATTCACAAAATAAATAAATTATCCACAAATCTGTGGTAAAACTTAATGAAGGGGGTATACACATTATCAGTAAATACACAGCTATTTTCCCACTGTGGCAAAACAGCATTAGCATAGCTGTTGGCGCGGGGGTACCCATTGCTACTCCAGTTTTTTCACGGTAATATTTATTAGAGAACGTAAAGACATTATTCTCTAGAATAGTTTCTACAAATAAGCACAGTAAATGTATCTTATCAGTGCAGTACATACTATTTTTATCAAAAACTCTTTCATAAAGTCTAGCCCTAAATCATTAGGAATGATGGTAAATAAGGAATTAATATCTAGTGTAACAAACATATAGTCATCTCGTAACTCCATATGTGAATAGACATCATATAATTCCTTTGAAAACTGTTTGGTATCATTTAGAACTATTGCATATTTCTCTAAGGCTGTCTGTAAATGTTTTTCTACAAAAATTGATAACACTTCAGTTACCCAGCCTTGCCCAGAAAGAATAGGTCTGAGCGGTGGGTTAAACAAATCTTTTGTGTATTTTGGGGAGGGCCTGAAATAGTGGAATCAATGGTGTTTCCACTAAACAGAATCTATAAACTTCCAAGGTGATAATTATTAGAAAGACAGTCAATCAACATTCTATCTATGTACTGAATTAACTTATAAATATCCAAGAGTGTAACAGACTCATACATATTCCTATTAGTTAATAATGTTAGAACCATTTCATTATATTTGTCTGTATCCATAACTATTTTGGCCCCACC